>NC_058109.1:842080-864580 GCF_914725855.1 Thunnus albacares
TAATAAACCGCATTAATGCTGCTCTGTGTGTCTGATTAGTTGAGCTGAAACGGTTTTAAACAGCTGCTGATGCAGATCAGTGTAATTGTGTTTCACTTTGTCCTCGTCTGTCGTTTGCAGGAGACAGTTAATTACCAGCTTTTCAATTGGTTTTATGTGGACATAAAGTCAGATATCAGTTTCCTCTAAACTCTGCTGCAGCGTTTCTTCTTCTTCTTCTTCTTGTGTTTGTGTTTGTGTCGGCGCTGCAGGAGGAGAAGCTGCTGGAGAAAGACTGTGCAGTGTGGAGGCTTCATGGAGAACCAACAGTCCTGGTCACTCTGGCTCACATCTTCAACCACTTCGCTCCTCTCATGGTGAAAACATTTCTTTTCTTGCAACTTTTATGGATATTTTTAGGCTAAATGAGCAACACTGATGATCTGGATCTGTCAGCGGCAGACAGCGCTCGCTGTGTGAACGTTTCAGACTTGATCCAAAGTTGAGTAAACAGCAGAAAGTAAAATCATATCTGCTGTGAGCAGCTTTGCCTTTAGAACAGCAGCAGGTCGGTTCTTCTTCTGTGGATTCCAGACTGACTCCATGATGCTGAGATCAGAGACTGAAGATTCTGTGGCTGCTGCAGCATCATGGAGAAGAATCTAAACATCTAAAGTGGCTGAAACTTTTGCACAGTGCTGTTTATAATAGATCACATCTGACAGGAACGTGTATACGGGTCTTTATTTGCAGCGTTCTTTAGATAAAGATCCAGTCCAGTCGTCCTGTTGGAGGGTTTGTCTGCACACGTTTCCATCTGACCGCTTCAGAGTTTCACTCAGGTTTAATGTGACAAAAGAGCTTCAGCTGCTGTTCCAGATATTATAAAAATGATCTGTTTAACAAATGTAACGTAACGTGAGTGAGTGAGTGAGTGGGATCCTGTGGGCAGGTGGAGTCCATGCAATAAACTTGAGTTTTTCCTGCGTTACACAGCTGATCGATAGTGTCACACAGTGTTTGCTGTGAAGCTTCTCAGAGTGTCTGAACCTGTAACGACAGTACAGATGAAACATAAAGACACTGATGAACACGTCGTCATCAGTGGACGGCAGCAGGGAAACACTAAAGTTCAGAGAGATAAAAGATTTGATAAGAGATTCGTTAGAGTCAGAGCTTAACGAAGCGGATCCGAAACGGACGAGCTGTCAGAACAAAACCCTGAAAACAGATAAACTTTAAAAAATGTGTCAGATGTGAATAATAACGTCAACAAATACCTGAAGACCCTTCATACTCAGAGCCAGACCGCTGCTGTGTGTTTATTTAAATTGGGTGCTGATGGCGTCTTCTTCTTCTGCAGTGTAAAGTTTACCTGGTGGAGGACGTGCTGATGGACTTCCTGTTGGGGATTCTGGAGGGAGGAGGGTCAGTAGATGAACATCCGCTCATCCAGCAGCTCCTGGACCTCTTCTGGCTCCTCATGGAGGTAATTAGTTAATGCTTTAGTTATTTAACGAGGCTGATTGACTGATGTTAATTAACAATCCGAGCCTCTCTGTCTCTGCAGGACTACGAGGTGAACGAGTGTCTGAAGCAGCTGATGATGTCCCTGCTGAGGGCGTACCGTTTCTCCCCCATCATCCCCGACCTCGGCTTCCAGGTGGGACTGAAGTGAAGTCGAGTCGCTCGTTGAACCAGCGGGACTCACTTTCAATCATCAAACTCCTGGTTTCTGTCTGTAAACAGAGGAAACACATCAGTTCATATGAATGTGAAACACATGATGATGTAAAGAGACTGGTTAGCGTTAGCTCGATGCTAGCAGAGACCGGCGTCTGTCGGCTGTATCACGCTGTAACTGCTGCTCCACTACTTCAGTATAAGAGCTGTAAATTATTGTCTCTTTTTAAAGCATATGACTGGTGATGTTATATATATATATATGTGTCTATACATATGTTTTAGTTTCTATCTACCTGTTTCAGATCCACTACCTGCGTCTGACCACGGCCATCCTGCGTCATGAGAAGTCCAGGAAATACCTGCTGAGCAACGTCTTATATCCTTCTGTTGCTACTGAGGTCTGCTAGAATGACCTTCATCACTGTCACTTCCTGGATAAAGAAGATCTGAATAGTTTGATAGTTTGAACATGTCATCAGTGTTCATAAACATGAAGGAAACTTCAGGCAGTCAATGTTTAAACACCAGTTAATGTTAGTAGTCGACATTAAACTATAACAACAGAAGACAACTGTCAAAAGCAACTTAAACCTCGAGATTATTTATTTTTTTTACATTAAATAGCAAAACTATGAATTTGGGAATAAACCCAGTAAACTAAACACAGAGTGAGACTCAAAACCCTAGGGGTCGGGCCCCTCCAAAGGCAGATGTAATTAAGGAGATATAATGAGTCTTCTCTCTGCAGCGGCGGAAGAAGTACTCACATACTTTAGTGCAGTAAAAGCACTAATACAGCAGTGTACAAATACTCCATTACAAGTAAAAGTCCTGCATGAAAAATCCTCCTACAGTAAAAGTACATAAGTATTATGAGCTTGATGTAGTTAAAGTATTGCAGTAAAAGTACATAAGTATTATGAGCTTGATGTAGTTAAAGTATTGCAGTAAAAGTACATAAGTATTATGAGCTTGATGTAGTTAAAGTATTGCAGTAAAAGTACATAAGTATTATGAGCTTGATGTAGTTAAAGTATTGCAGTAAAAGTACATAAGTATTATGAGCTTGATGTAGTTAAAGTATTGCAGTAAAAGTAGTGGTTTGGTCCCTCTGACTGATATATTATTATATATGACATCATTAGATTATTAATAGTGAAGCATCAGTGTTAGAGCAGCATGTTACTGTTGTAGCTGCTGGAGGTGGAGCTAGTTTACACTACTTTATATACAGTTAGCTAGTTTAGTCCAGTGGTTCCCAACCTAGGGGTCGGGCCCCTCCAAAGGGTCAGCAGATGAATCTGAGGGGTGGTGAGATGATTAATGGGAGAGGAAAGAAGAAAAAACAAAGTTCTGATACACAAATCTGTTTTCAGTTTTTGGACTTTTTCTCTAATCTTTGATTTTTGCTGAAATATTGGATCATTTGAACATTTATTGAAATGAAAGCATGTGAGAAGTTTAGAGGGAAAAATCACTATTTGGTGGAGCTGTTAACAACTCATAGACATGTGAAATGTGACCCCGACTACACACTGCTTTTTGTAAGACGTCAAAAGACAAAAAGGTTGGAAACCACTGGTTTCATCTTTAACAATGTGTTGTATTTTAAAAGCTTGTTATATTATCCATTGTGTCAAATCTTCATCTGAAAAGTAACTAAAGCTGTCAAATAAATGTAGTGGAGTAGAAAGTACAATATTTCCCTCTGAAATGTAGAAAGTAGCATCACATGGAAATACTCAAGTAAAGTACAAATACCTCTAAACTGTACTTAGTTACTTTGCAGGAACAGTTGTTTCCTTAACAGACGTCTACGTTCGACGTTCTTCGCTCGGTCGTGTTTTTTTACGTGAAGACTCCTCTGAGAGTGAAGGAGGCGGGGCTAGAGGAGCTCATCCCGACCACCTGGTGGCCGACGCACTTCGACAAGGAGGTAAAAGCTCCGACTGAACATGTGATCTAGATAACAGCAGGAACACATGTTGCAGCTCTAATCTGCAGTAATAAATCAAACTCACACATTTATTCATTCCCGCAGTAGAGACTCACATAGACTGTGTATGGTATACTTGGAAATTTTAACAGTTGTATCACTCCTCAGTTGTTACTTGATGTTACAACATGTTATTTACCGGCAGGCGGCCATCTTGGTGTTGAGCAATTTGTGTTGCAGTTACAAAGGCCGGCCAGCGGATGGCAGCGTATGTGATGATACACGAGAGTCCACTGATGTGATGTGATGTGCAACTATACCATTAAAACCCCATGCATATATAAGAACAGTAACTCTCCCACTATACTGAGGAATACAGCAGGAAGTAGCTTTTGTTCAGGCCTCTGATTGGCCGCCTGTTGGTTGTGCTTGTGATGACGGAGTCTTAAACACTGGTGTACGTGTGGACTCAGCCGTACGACGGTTTATGAAAGCATCAGTGTGTTTTGGTTGTGTTGTGGAGGCATAAAAACACAAACACTGATTGGCTGAATGTCTCTCGTCGTCTCTCAGGGGAAAGACGAGCGGGAGCCCAAAGAGGAAAGTGCAGACGAGCGACTGAGACGTCGAGCCTACGAGAGAGGCTGCCAGAGGCTCAAGAAGAGGATCGAAGGTCAGACTTTAACTTTATGTTTCCTTTAATTTGAGCAGGTGAGTTTTATTAAAGACAGTTACTGAACATCTTTTATCTCATATAACCTGCAACATATATATAAACTTTATATTCAGATCTTATAGCAGCTGTAGAGCTGTTGCCATTCTTCTAGTGAAACCACATTTACAGCCGTCCAGTGAACAGCAGCTGAAGTCCCAGTTAAATATAATATTAAAATGATAATAAATATAAAGCTGCTGCTCTCTGAGATGCATTCAAGTGTCTCAGCTGAACTCCTCGTTCTCCTCGTAGTGGTGGAGGAGCTGCAGGTCCAGATCCTGAGGCTGCTGCTCAACAACAAGGACAAAACTACAGTAAGTACAGCTGGTATTATTCAAAGAGGACACATATATTTATCTTCATGTCCTGCTCTGATGTCAGTTTATTATTTATTATATATATATATTAGAGAGTGGGAGCAGTCACCTGGCTGTCAGTACAGGGATCAGCCAATTAGAGAGCAGCGCTGCAGCGTGTTATTGTGTGAATGCTTGGTTGGTGTCTGCCTGATTAAACAGTGAGATACTGATAAACAAACAACTGATTCAGTGAAATAACTCCACGCTGCACTGAGCAGGTAATTAAAGAGACCTCAGGAGGTTTTTCACTCGCTGTACTTTGGTTTTATTTCGTCTTTTTGTCTTTTGACTTGACGTTTAATCCCAAACAGCTCGGCTGATGAACTCTCGTTCTGCCTCAGTGTGTCGTATAGTGTGTATGATGTCTGTCACGGGGAAGGTGTTTGTCTCTCTTCGTCTCTTTCAGGGGGAAGCTTCTCGATACATTTTCCTGAATAAGTTCAGGAAGTTTCTCCAAGAAAACGCCAGCAACAGAGGGGTGAGGAGCAGAGTGCATGATGGTTACACACACACACACACGAGCTCCAGCAGCAGACAAACGTAGTGACGTCTGACTATAAAACACTTTTTACAGATGCACCAATATGGAATTTCATGGCTAATAATAATAATGAGTTTATTTAGTATAACACCTTTCACAGAAATGAAATTCACAAAGTGCTTCACAGGAATAAGAGTTGAAGTAGAAACACAGGAACAAATGATCACATACACCAATCAGACAACTCAAGAAGACACAAAAGCCAATTTAAAAAGATGGTCTTTAATAGTTGTTTAAATAAACAGGACCGTATATAAACAGGAAGAGAGTTCCACAGTGTTGGAGCCACAAATGCAAAGACACGATCACCTTTAGTGTTCAGATGTGAGCGAGGGATGTCCAGCAGGTCCTGGTTGGACGACCTGAGTGACCTACTGGTGATGAACTCTGGAGCCTGTCCATGCAGGGCTCTGTATGTAATAGCAAGAACCTTAAAATGAATAAAGCAAAGATCTTAAAATAGGAGAGATGTGATTCATCCTGCTGGTGAGCAGCCTTGCAGCTGCCGGTTCACGGACGAGTGAAGATGGAGTTACAATAACTGATAACTGATATTATTACTCTCGTTGCTCAAATGTTCAAACTGCAGTAGAAATATTATGTCATTATATTTTTCATCCTTGTTATCATAGGTAGCATGTTTAGTGAAGTTCAGCCTGTCTCTGCGTCTTCAGAAGCTAAACTATTATTAAATGAAGCTCATCATAAACAGCAATATATATGAATAATTATATATATATATGTGTATATATGTATATGAATGTTCTTCACATGTGTGATCACAGAATGACAGCAGAGTTTAACTGATGTACAACTGTTACAGCCCCAGATATCAGTCTGAACATGCACAAATACCTTCTCATATGTGTGTGTGTGTGTGTGTGTGTGTGTGTGTGTGTGTGTGTGTGTGTGTGTGTGTGTGTGTGTGTGTGTGTGTGTGTGTGTGTGAGAGCAGCACCCCACAGCGCTGTGCCCTCCTGAGTACATGGTGTGTTTCCTCCACCGGCTCATCACGGCGGTGAGGTCGTGCTGGGACGAAGGCAACAGGAAGAGTCCCGGCAGCATCAGCAGTGAAGGTACAGCAGCAGCAGCAGCAGAGAAGAAGAAGATCTGACTTTAATTCATAGGGTGAAGCTCAAAGCTTCCAGCTGTGTTTCATCTGCTGGTGGATTCACTTCCTCAGAGGAGACGTCAGTAACGCTGAGATAAATGACATTATAGATTCACTCCAGTAGATCAGAGGATCAGCTGATGGTTGCGTCCGCTGTGAGTCGAGGTGTCAGCAGTTTAACTTGTTTAACTGGTCAAACAGGAGCAGGAGAACCAGGCTGCTGTCCAGCTTCACTCTGGTCACGAAGATACGAAAGCGCAGCGAAGCTGTGACTGAGCACCAGCTTATTCTTTTATGATACTTCAGTAAACACGGTTTTTAAAACACCTTCTGTTAACAGATTTAGCAGCGTTTCAATCCAGGTTTGAAATGGAGCGAAGCCCACTGATGGCACACGAGCAGTAGTTGAACGCCCCACAATCACCCACAATGCAACAATGTCCTGTAGCCGCCGCCTCCAAAGCTGACAAAAAAAACCTTTATTTCTCAGAATCGAAGGAGAAATAATTGAAACATGAACGTTAACCTGTCGTATTGAGTCATCAAGGACACGTTTGTGTTTTTGTGTGAAATATTAAAGATATCAGTAAAAGAAAACTTGAACATGGCGGGTCGTCTGTCAGCCAATCACAGAGCTGCAAATTCATCCCTGCGTGCGGCTCTAAAATCTACAAATAACAACTCAGATAACTACACAACGCAGAGACAACCGTGGTTTCAATGATAGCAGCGTCCATAGCAACCACCATAGCAACCACCATAGCAACGATAGGAAGCCTGGAAACATCTTCAACATAATTAACAAACTAAACATCATATATTCACAGAACCAAGATTACGAAAATAAAATTCACATTTCTTCCTAGAAAGGTTCTCAAAACGCATTTTTGTGCTAAAACTATCTTTAAAATATTGTCCACTGAGAATAAAAGGAATGGCAGCCATGGAGTCATGTGACACGTGTCTGATTAGAGGCTCCAGCAGCATCTCTGAAATAAATGTGTGATAACAGAGAACCCAGTCGAGCAGCACTGGCTCGTATATGTGGGACAGATGTGTGATGAGAACATCTGGTAACAGTCACATCAGCTGCATAAACACTCTGCTAACTGTGTTTATGTTGAAATAAAGTAAAAATCTACCTGAGACTCATCGTAATGAAAGACGACTAATATTGTTTTATTCTAATAACTTGTAGAAACTTGAGGAGATAAAATACAGTAAATCACAATAAATAAAGCAAAAATTAGAGAAAAGCTTGAAAACAATAACTCTTATTTTTAATGTCAGAAATATGTTGTTTTTTTTCTGTTGTCATCTCCCGACCCTTTAGATTAATCCAGCGACCCATGTTAGGGTCCCAACCCCTAGATTGGGAACCGTTGCTGCTCCTATAGATCTGTAATCGGATGATAAAGACTTTTCAGTTATCAGACGTTTTTCTTTTAAACTGTTACTTAATAATTTCTACATATTGATCACTGACGTCTTCATATTCGAGGGCTGAGATGCTGCGTGTCATGAGTAGCTGTCGTCTCTTTACAGTGACGCTGGAGTGAGAACGTCTCTCTCTGGCAGTGCCGTCAGCCAATCACAAAGCTCCCTCTGTCTTGTCTTTCCGACGCGTCCGTGCGTCCTAACTCTTCCTCTCGTCCTGTATCTTCTCTCTGCAGACGCCTACGTCCCTCCGCAGCTCTTCTATAACGGGAAGGTGGATTACTTTGACCTGCAGCGGCTGGGCGGACTCCTCTCACACCTGAAGAAGACTCTCAAAGGTTTGTTTTGTCTTTGGACTCCAGGTGTCTGTTACCTGATCAGAAACATGGAGGAGACTTTAAATGCTGTTATTGAACCAGATGTGACTGGATATCAGCACCGAGTACAGAATCGATTAATTAAGGACCGAGCCCAAAGGCAGAAGACCCTATTGTTTTTCATTTGTTTGTTTGTTTGTTTCTTTATTATTACGCCACTTAAACCCTTAATTTCACCCCCTAAACATGCTCAAATCTCAGCAAATTTGGCACGCACATCAGGTGATAAATTTGATAAAATGTAAAAATTAACCCCTAAAGTGCCAAAATGTGCTCTCTAGCGCCACTTATGCAACTAAAATGGCCGCCACGGCTTGTAGGAATGTTGTAGAGAGATCAAACCAAAACTCAATTATTCATCTCATCAAGACCTACTAATCATACACTGACACCCCTGACCTAAATCCAACAGGAAGTCTGCAATTAGCCTTTCAAAATAAGACTTAGCAGCACTTGTTGTATAAAAAACAAGTTTTTATTTCATGGTTCCTGTATTTGATGGTTTCAGTCCTGTAGATATATAAATAATGTTTTGGAGCAGCAGCAGCTGTTTGCAGGCCGACCTGCTGCTGTCAAAGTGAGGAAGTGAAGCTGGCTGTGTGATTGTGATTGTCAGCAGATGTGGGAGGCAGCTGTGTAATGTGGATTGATATTCCCCGAACAGACTCGTCGTACGAGCAATATGCTGTTCATTCAGTGCCGAAGAGCGAGAGGCACGGCGGGAATCAATCACCTGCTGCAGCTGGTCATTTATTTTGATTTTGAGATGCACCTCAGCTCTCAGAGAATATCCCAGTAACACACACAGAGCTCTCAGAGAATATCCCAGTAACAAACACAGAGCTCTCAGAGAATATCCCAGTAACACACACAGAGCTTTCAGAGAATATCCCAGTAACAAACACAGAGCTCTCAGAGAATATCTCAGTAACAAACACAGAGCTCTCAGAGAATATCCCAGTAACAAACACAGAGCTCTCAGAGAATATCCCAGTAACAAACACAGAGCTCTCAGAGAATATCCCAGTAACAAACACAGAGCACTCAGAGAATATCTCAGTAACAAACACAGAGCTCTCAGAGAATATCTCAGTAACAAACACAGAGCTCTCAGAGAATATCTCAGTAACAAACACAGAGCTCTCAGAGAATATCTAAATGGTAAATGGTAAATGGACTGTACTTGTATAGCGCCTTTCTAGTCTTCCAACCACTCAAAGCGCTTTTTACACTACGAATCACATTCACCCATTCACACATCTCTGTAACAAACACAGAGCTCTCAGAGAATATCTCAGTAACAAACACAGAGCTCTCAGAGAATATCTCAGTAACAAACACAGAGCTCTCAGAGAATATCCCAGTAACAAACACAGAGCTCTCTGAGAATATCTCAGTAAGAAACACAGAGCTTTCAGAGAATATCTCAGTAACAAACACAGAGCTCTCAGAGAGTATCCCAGTAACAAACACAGAGCTCTCAGAGAATATCTCAGTAACAAACACAGAGCTCTCAGAGAATATCCCAGTAACAAACACAGAGCTCTCAGAGAATATCCCAGTAACAAACACAGAGCTCTCAGAGAATATCTCAGTAACAAACACAGAGCTCTCAGAGAATATCTCTGTAACAAACACAGAGCTCTCAGAGAATATCTCAGTAACAAACACAGAGCTCTCAGAGAATATCTCGGTAACAAACACAGAGCTCTCAGAGAATATCCCGGTAACAAACACAGAGCTCTCAGAGAATATCCCAGTAACAAACACAGAGCTCTCAGAGAATATCCCAGTAACAAACACAGAGCTCTCAGAGAGTATCTCAGTAACAAACACAGAGCTCTCAGAGAATATCTCGGTAACAAACACAGAGCTCTCAGAGAATATCCCAGTAACAAACACAGAGCTTTCAGAGAATATCTCAGTAACAAACACAGAGCTCTCAGAGAATATCTCAGTAACAAATAGAGCTCTCAGAGAATATCCCAGTAACAAACACAGAGCTTTCAGAGAATATCTCAGTAACAAACACAGAGCTCTCAGAGAATATCTCAGTAACAAATAGAGCTCTCAGAGAATATCCCAGTAACAAACACAGAGCTCTCAGAGAATATCCTAGTAACAAACACAGAGCTCTCAGAGAGTATCTCAGTAACAAACACAGAGCTTTCAGAGAATATCTCAGTAACAAATAGAGCTCTCAGAGAATATCCCAGTAACAAACACAGAGCTCTCAGAGAATATCCCAGTAACAAACACAGAGCTCTCAGAGAGTATCTCAGTAACAAACACAGAGCTCTCAGAGAATATCTCAGTAACAAATAGAGCTCTCAGAGAATATCTCAGTAACAAACACAGAGCTTTCAGAGAATATCTCAGTAACAAATAGAGCTCTCAGAGAATATCCCAGTAACAAACACAGAGCTCTCAGAGAATATCCCAGTAACAAACACAGAGCTCTCAGAGAATATCTCGGTAACAAACACAGAGCTCTCAGAGAATATCTCGGTAACAAACACAGAGCTTTCAGAGAATATCTCAGTAACAAACACAGAGCTCTCAGAGAATATCTCAGTAACAAACACAGAGCTCTCAGAGAATATCTCAGTAACAAACACAGAGCTCTCAGAGAATATCTCAGTAACAAACACAGAGCTCTCAGAGAATATCTCAGTAACAAACAGAGCTCTCAGAGAATATCTCAGTAACAAACACAGAGCTCTCAGAGAATATCCCAGTAACAAACACAGAGCTCTCAGAGAATATCTCAGTAACAAACACAGAGCTCTCAGAGAATATCTCAGTAACAAACACAGAGCTCTCAGAGAATATCTCAGTAACAAACACAGAGCTCTCAGAGAATATCTCAGTAACAAACACAGAGCTCTCAGAGAATATCTCGGTAACAAACACATGACCGTTACACTTCCTCCTTCCTGCTGCAGACTGTGACGTGAGAAGAATCTCCAATAAACGTCTCATTCAGTGTTTCATAGCTGGTTTTTATTTATTTATTTATTTATTTTTAATTGGTGATACTGTTAACGAGACATAGTGGAAAGGAAAAAATAAATAAATAAATAAAAGACAAACCAAGCAAATAGACAAACAAACAAAAATAATGACAAACAACAGCAATGACAACGTCAAATTACAATGAAGAAGATAATAAACGTAGAGAGCAACTAAGCAATATGGATTGATTATGGGTGATAGAGAGCTAATAATTATAATAATAATAATGATAATAACAATACAACAATACATAGTAATAATGATAATAGTCTTGTTTGATAGTATCACTGTGGCAGCAGCAGAGGCAGTAAAATGGGTTAAATAATTAGATATTTATATTAATTTGTATCAATTTGAGTTTATATTAATTAAATTAAATTAGATTAATATGGCCATGGGGGGTGGAGCCAAACACACAGAGCCCAAGGAGGGGCCACAGCCCAGGGACCAGACCAGCTGAGACCAGTTTAGCGGTTTTCCTGTATTTCATTGCTGGTTTTATTGTCTTCAGCTCAGGTGATTCTTACATGAGGAGATTTTAATGATTAGTGTTGAATCTGTTGAAACCTGACTCCCCCCCCCCCCCGCATAGATCCATGTGTATTTATTTGCTTCCCTCTCATCAGTATGTCCGTCCAGCCTTCCCGTCTCTTCCTGCGTGTCATCAGGCGTTGATTAACACCCCGTCGTTCAGCTCAGTAAATCACGCCGCCGTTCATCACTCACCAGCTGCTCCGCCATGTTGTCATCTGTCGCTAACTAAGCTTGACCTGGTTTATTGATTAGCTCCCTGATCAGTTTGATTGAAGGCCACCGGGTAGGCCTCTGCATCTGCATAAAGAAGGAAATGAACCCGAGCAGCTTTCACTGGAAGAATTTGATTTGTTTGTTTGTTTGTTGGATCTCAGGCGTGTCTGTGTTTATTTATTTATTCAAATGTATTAACAAACTACACAAGACGTCAACAGACAGAATAAACATAAAGAGAACATAAAGAATATGTAGATGAATTCATACATCCACAACTTTCACTTTATCCTCTTTCAGACTAAATTTCGCTGCATCTTTTCTGGCTGCTGTTTGATTCAATAATGTCCAACCTCATAAATTCAGCAGCGTCTTTCACACAACACTGTTTTATAATTTATTAAAGAATATTACTAAGCTCAGAGCTTTATGTGTCAGAGATGCAGAGCAGCTTCTATGGTCAGTGTCTGAAGTCTCTGCTCTGGTTTCCATTTAGTTTCAGGATGAAGGTTCTTGTTGTGTATAAATGTGTTTATAGATCTTTGTCTCTGACTCTCTGCTGCTCCGCTGGAACAAAAACTGAAACAAAACACATTCAGTGAAGCTTTCTGTACTTCTGTAGTAGAGCGCTGTGACTCACTGATGTGTTTTTAATCAGATATATCAGCTTTGATACAAACACAGTACCGGTCAGCAGATCAGTTCATCGTTGGTTTGGATCCAAAATCAGCAGAATGATCCTTTTTAAAGAGATAAATGTGATAAATTAAGCAAAGAATGATCATTGAGGAGTCTTGGAGTGTTGGTGTTTATTTGAGATGAGATGGGAACTAAACGACAATACAGGTAAGTTTGGGTTTGAGGTCGAATCTCATAAAAAACAGAATCAGAAGTTAAAGTTCCACAGAAAACTAGTTTTCAGCTGATCAGCAGCAGCAGCAGCAGCATCACGCTGACCTCCACACACTCACATCATGTCTTATCCAATGTGTTTTCACTGATTGGAAGATCAAACTTTGGCCGGAGCATTAAAGCAGGTTTATTGATCTGGAATTGGACTCGCTGAGACGTTTGCTGTGTGGAGAATAAAGTGTTTGTTTACTGGCGGAGAGATAAACAGACTTTATTTCAGCAGAATAAGTGTAGAAGCTTGTCGGAGGTGAAGGAGGTGGAGGTGTTGGTAGAGCGAGTCTTTGCAGCTGCGTCTGTAACGCGTCTGGTATAAACCGGAAGGTGATGTGTTTCCGTGGAGACGCGATGACGTCGTGGTTCAGATCATCTCTGTGCAGGTAAACGACAACAACATGCTGCTGTGATATGAACAATATGTTTATTATTTCCTACCAGATGACCTGGCCAGTAAAGCCAACATCATCATCGACCCTGCAGAGATCCAGACCACCTCCATGGACGACTTAGACGAGGACGAGGAGAGCGGAGCAGCACAGGTTTGTATATATATATATATATATATATATATATATATATGTAGTAAGTTATTATACCGAGATATTTGATATTTGACTGTGCTGTTAATGTTTATATCCAGCGTAACGTCGCCTCAGATTTGTTTAGTTTTTAACTGACGCTGGCCGCCAGACTTCACACGTTAGTTATATTGAAATGTTTGTGAAATGTTTCACAATAAAAGTTGGGAAATGAAGGCTTTTAATTTTATTAATAGCATAATGCAAAAATTTAACAGAGCAAACGGAAGCAGATCAGAAAACAGGGAGGCTTCGTATTAAATATGACTAAATATACTCATCAAACAAGAGAATTAGGAATAAAAGCCTCTCTCTGATATGAGCCTGCTTCCAGTAAAGACCAGAGGGTTTTTTACTACGAAGCCAGTTCAACATATCCAGGCTTTCTCTGTGTGAGCTGGATCAACAAATCAAGAGATAAGTTACGACGGTAGTTATGAACTTTCTTTGTTAACTCAGACTTTCTGCTTCAGGCTCTGTGTGCGTCCTCATGAATGGACCAATCGCGTGCCGCCTGCTTCAGTCAGGAGGAACAGGTCGTTATAACGGAGAGATATGATGAATAGAAATACATTATCACAGCATGAAGCAACTCTGTCGCTGCAAATAAGATGAGAGATGAATGCTGGCAGATTGATGATCATGTAAATTCGTTGATTAAAACACTAATTCATTAATTTATTAATTAGTAAATAGTTTCTATAAATATTTTAGCACTGAATGCTCTCTCAGTGCCTCCCACATCCAGAGCTCTTAAACTTTAAACTTGATGCAGCAGTTTGAACATAAAACTGTCTGAGTCCCAGAATGAAGCATCAGTGGAAACCAGTTCAGGTTCTGGCTGAATCAAAGTGAAATTAATGTTATAGATTTAATATTATCTGTGATAAATACCAATAGACTAATCAATTTTATTTATTTATTGTTGTTCAAAGTATTTCTTCATTAGTTTTTTTTTATTGTTTGATGTACAGTTTGATATATCGTAACAACAGTAACTCTAACCTCTCGCACCATCACAAATTTACAACATGACATCAAATCAATGGTAAGTCTGATTAAAGACTAATCAATATTCTAATCGGTGTTCTAACAGCTGCAGTATTAAACGCACTTGGCAGCAAATCAGGTGGTCAGTGAAAGGACGCCGCTTTTTATCGCCGATTTAAGCCGAAACTCCGGAACATAACCTGCTGCGGACTGGGTTAAGTTTGCAGCATCAGTTACCATGGTGATGTAGCAGGTTAACAGAGAGTTACCATGGAGATGTAGCAGGTTAACAGAGAGTTACCATGGAGATGTAGCAGGTTAACAGAGAGTTACCATGGAGATGTAGCAGGTTAACAGAGAGTTACCATGGTGATGTAGCAGGTTAACAGAGAGTTACCATGGTGATGTAGCAGGTTAACAGAGTGTTACCATGGTGATGTAGCAGGTTAACAGAGAGTTACCATGGTGATGTAGCAGGTTAACAGAGAGTTACCATGGTGATAACACCTTCATGACATTGAAAACCCTGCAGGATCAACACACCTCACTAACCGACTGATCTGGCTCCGTAGTTCAGCCCTCTGGTGCCCCCTGCAGGTGAGGCCTCTATTAGAGAAAATACGGTAGATATATTATACTGTACTGTCATCTTATTGGACCAGATGGGTTGTTGGTCTTCAGTATCAGCAGAATCTATACAACACACAATACAGCAAACAGTGTTTGAGCAGCGTTGTCAGAGCAGCTGATCTGGTGTCAGTAATGTTTCCATCATGGATCAGCAGGTGTTTACATCATTTACTGACACGTCATGACGTCGCTGGCCGCTGTCTTGTCTTGTAGATGTGTTGTACTTGGTTTAACTTCCTCTGCAGGATTATAACGGAGGGAAACAGCTCTCGATGGATCACGTTAACGTTGTGTGCGCTTGTTTTTGAACATCAGAGGCCGTTCGGCGCAGCGGCGATGGGCGGAGCTCTGGCGAGGCCCAGCTGGTTGAGTTCTCCCACTCTGGGTCGAGCCAACCGGTTCCTCAGCACGGCGGCCGTCAGTCTCATGACCCCCAGACGACCCCTCACTCAGCCCGAGAAAGTGAAAGTCCGCACCCTGGCTGTGGAGCAGAGGACTGAGGAGGACAGTGAGTATTGTGTTTCCATAAAGCTGCTTAAAACTATAATATGTAATTATTCCACATTAAAATGTCTAAAAACAACTAGACCTATGTTATATATTTCGCTGTGGTCGCCAAACATCGTCAGCTTTATTCAGTGTTTTTACCTGTAATCTCCGGGTCTGTTTGTTCTAGAGAGGAGGAGCGATTAACACTGGAGTAATCCTATCCTGGTAAAGCTGGTTATTTAACAACAAAGACAACAACTCCCATGATCCCTTGCTACTTCACACTGTCATCACACTCTGTCTTTTGTTATTGTTTTGATTGAGACGCCTAGCGGCTGAAATTACATATTGTGAGTTTAATCACCAGAGTTTAAAAAAGAAGTAAAGTAACATCAGCTGCTGTTTGTTCTCTTTTCACACCAGATTTGTTCACGTTTAGTCAAACAGTCTCCATTAAAGTCATGTGAATCAGCTGTTTTGCAGTAACATGATGTTCAGACAACTGTCACTGATTACTGTCATACTGAAGATGATTCTCAGCTTCTCCTCAACCAATGAATTACGTCTCTAATCTCAGATGTGTGAGTAATGAGAAAACAGTGTTTCAAATCAATTTCATTCTTGAATGAATTAAAATAAAATAAAAAACAGAACATTTTATGGCTGCGTTTCCACTGCGCTAATTAATGGCTCTCCAATGATAATCTTCAGCACTGGCTCAGGGGTCTGAGGACTCCACATCTGCTTCACAATGAAGTCCTTCTCTGCTGGCGAAGCTTTCATTTAGAGGTTTTGTGCCCTGCAGAGTAATCAGCCTGGCATGTGGTTCAGGTCACGTATTGATCTGCTGTTGTTATTATTATTATTATTATTGGAAGTGCTGCTGTCTTATTCAGCCAGTGTGGAAAACACAGTGTGATGCCAGTAATCCCGCCCTCAGCGTGGCCACACCTGTGATCTCAACTTTCTCTCTCCTCTTTGTTTCTCTTCTCTTCCTCCTCAAGTCGAGGGAAGCCATGGCAACGACGGCCTGTTGCTGGGGCGACCGCTGGAAGAGCCGGATCAGCCCATCGCTGATAAGTCCCTGCTGGAGATCGTCGATGGGATTGTGATGATGTACAACCTGAGTGTTCATCAGCAGCTGGGAAAGGTGCGTTAGCGGCTCTCAAAGAGATCAGAGGAGGAAATGTTGGTCTTCAGGTGGATGTTTAAGACTGTTTCCACGGAAACAAATCTTTTGAGGAATTCCTGCAGGTGTAAAAAAAAAGTCTCCACTCTGGAGGTAGATCTTTCTTCTGTGTTAAACGCTTAATCGGTGGCAAAAGCCAGTAGAACCAGTCCTGATTTATACTGGCAGGCGACTGGGCTCTGCAAGCACAGTTGCAATTAGAAAAGTCAAAGCTGATCATTTCCTCACAGAAGGTTCAATCTAAACAATCCCTTGAAATTTTTAAGACTATTAAATGCAGCAGCTCTTCTTGTTGCCTCATTTAAGACTTTTGACTTATTGAAGCAAAGACTAATCAGTGTAGAAGAGTCAGAACAAACTGTCTGTTGGTTTGATCTATCAGACAGAAGGTATCTAAGGGTGTTCCCCAGGGATCCGTCCTGGGACCACTACTCTTCATTATAAATATCAACAGTCTCGATCAGAATGTTTCATATGTAAATATTCACATTTATGCTGATGATAGTGTGATATACACAACTGCGCCTGCACTAAACCAGACTCCTTGTTTTAAATGCTGACAAAACTAAACTGAGTCTGTATCTCAATACAGATATCCAGGAATTGGTAAACTGATGATTCTGCAGTTGGTGAAAAAACTGAAGCTGAAATCGGGTTTTTATTTTAGGAACATGTCGTATGGTGATGGTGACCATGGTGATGTTTTAAACCTGTCTACTATGGAGCACTGAGGTTAAAGCTCTAATTCATCACTGCTCTCTGTATGTCGGGTCGGATGATCTGCCTTGTTCACCTGCAGACTGAACCATTTATTCTTATTTATAAGGCCGTTACTGGTCTGCTTCCATCACACCTACACACCTACTCAGCTACATCCTTCAGCAAAGTAAGGGAAGTTATTGTCAGAACTTATTCTACCATCTGTCGTAAAGCACTGAACTGGTAAAAAGGCTGTGTAAGTATTCTGCTCTCTCTCTCTGACATCAGCTGTAAAATGACCTGAATCATCATGAACTGGTCTCACTGGAAGCATTTAAAGTCATGCTAAATGACGGCACATCTGGCTGCAGATGTTCTGACTGACTCATATCGCCCCCGTTTGATCCCTGATGTTGATGAGTTGTGATGAATATTGATGACATTTTAATATTCTTTTCCTGGTTAAATAAAGGTTAAATAACATAAACGTTGTGGCCAAACAGCAGCATGGAGGTGAACATATAACCAGAAAAAACAAACCACAAGTGTTTGTGATATAAAGACGACACATGTTGTGTTTACATGTACTTGTGTAACCAGATTACTCAGAGAAACCAGGTTACCTGAGTAATCAGGGAACACGTTTACCTGAACTGTAGTAACCTGCTGACTGTAAATCTGTCTAGCAGATCAGTGATTTCTCTCCGACCGCTGTCCTGGTTATTTATTATATATTATCTATTATATGTGTCTGAATTTCAGTCAAACGTTCAGCGATGGAAACTTCTATATTCAGACTTTTACAGGCTACTTCCTGTTAGTTTAGTTTGACTTTGGATGTAATTATTTAAAATACGCTCTCATCCAGCTGCTAACCAGCAAACCTGGTTACATGTTTACATCTATCTGGTGGAGAAAGCCGACTGTAACCTGGTTACTTAACTGCATGTAAACGCAGTGACTGACTAATATAATAATGTTTATTTATAGAGCACTTTTCTAAACCCACATTACAAAGAACTTAAACTCACTAGCTTTTAAAAAGCAGTTCAGTGTGAGAACATTTAAAAGACATCAGAACAGAAATGAAAAGACTTTGCTCAGATGAAACCAGGAAGCTTCTCTGGTGAAAGAAATGAGTGAGTCAGTCAGTGTGATTTCCTGGAAACGCTCTGTTCCCTCCAGATAAAAGACCTCATTTATCTGTTATATTCAAATACGTGTAAATCTGTTATAATAATTACAGTTAAAGGACTCACAGATAAAATAACGGCTCAGAAAGAACATTTATGTTCCTTAACGAAGACTTTTCATCAGTCAAATTGTTTAATTTGTACACAAGATTATTCTGTATTTTCTCACCTCAAAATATGAACTAAATTGTCTCCAAATCATCTCATTTATAACCTCAAAGTGTTTTTAACTGAATAATAATAATGTGTTTAGAGTTTGAATCATGGAGCTCGACATAAATCTTTATTTAAAGGCAGAACAGAAGAGTTTAATGGTGTATATTTTATTCATATGTAATAATATGACCTTCACATGGACCTGAGACTAAACATCCTGTGTGATTGTGGAGTCATCGTGTCACCTGCTGCTGACTGGAATATAATTATTCTCTAATAAACTGCTGCTCACTAAACATCCTGATACAGAAAACACGAAGCCTCTGAGATGTTTTATATGATTATAATCTTGGTGAAAATTGTTTGAAAATTGGTGTAAAATGTTCAATTTGCTCAACCAGCCGTCAGCAGGATGTTCAGTTTCCTCTCATATCAGAACTAGTTAAAGCTATAATATGTAATTATTCCACATTAAAATGTCTAAAAACAACTAGACCTGTGTTATATATGTTGTTGAGTTTGTATTTTTAAACCCAGAGAAATCTGTAATTTAATCAAAGTAACGGACCGTTTCATTTGGTCGCCTGTCGATGGCGTCATACCTCCTCTACCAAAGAGTAAACATGCACCAGATGCATACGGCGGCGCTGTGTTTGTCCGCTACAATGGCGTCTACCAAAGAGTAACTTACACACATACAAGATAATACATCGGCGTTGTGGTTGTTCCACACAAACTGTTATAAATGGACTTTTATTCAGTTTTAAGACACATTTTCATGATAAATTTAGGTGGTTTTTAACTTTATCTTTTAGCAGGAAGAAGGATTTTAGTCGTTGGACGTCTGGATCTTAAGTTATCAGAGAAATAAACTGGACAAACGTTAGCAGCAGCTCGGCTAACAGCCCCTCCAGGAAGTCGGTTGCCGAACACGTGAAACAGTTTTATTCAGTGTTTTTACCTGTAATCGGCGGATCCGTTTGTTCTTGAGAGGAGGAGCGATGAACACTGGAGTAATCCTATCCCGCTGAAGCTGGTTATTTAACAACAAAGACAACAACTCCCATGATCCCTTGCTGCTTCACACCGTCATCACACTCCGTCTGTTGTTGTTGTTTTGATTGAGACGCCTAGCGGCTGAAATTACATGTTGTGGGTTTAATTAAAAAATCGTTTTTTAGCAATTTTTATCAAAATCGTTGGCAATTAATTTTCTTTCCATTGACTAATAGATTAATGAATTAATTAATGATTTTAGCTTTGCATTAAAGACATGAACCCTGTGTGAATATTCAACAAACATGAGATTTGTTGCTGGAAGGTCTCACTAATTTAATCAGCGTCTTTATGTTTGGGGTCATGTGACACTGAGGAGACTGTAGTCATGTGACCGTCCTCGCTGCAGTCGTGTGTCTGCGTACGTCACACCTCATTCTCTGTGAATGTCTTTCTATTAGAGGACACGTTCAGTCTTAAAGTCATACTGACCATTAGAATAATGAGCTTACACTGTAACCCACAGTCCTCCCTCAGTGTAAAACTGTTCATTTTCTCTCTTAATTTGAGGGTTTTGTAGTCGGTTAAGATGAAATATTAACAGGATAGTTATTGTTTCACTGCTGGAGACTCTCTTCTTCTTCTTCTTCTTTCTTCTTTCTTCTTTCTTCTTTCTTCTTTCTTCTTCTTCTTCTTCTTCTTCTTCTTCTTCTTCTTCTTCTTCTTCTTCTTCTTCTTCTTCTTCTTCTTCTTCTTCTTCTTCTTCTTCTTCTTCTTCTTCTTCTTCTTCTTCTTCTCTGCTGTGTGTGTTTGTGCTTCTGTGATTGTTTCATCTCTTTTTATTTCCTCTCATCTCCAAGTAATCCTCCCAACTTCTCATCTGTACAAGCTGAAATTGGCCAGCGTGACCTCTTGACCTCTGTGTTATTGAACCCAGAGACACTCCAGCTGCTGTTTGCTGTTTATATGACGTGTTTTTATGATACAAGCATTTCTATATTGGTGAAGCTGTTTAAATAAGATCCGTCCAGGTGTAATAAATCATGTTGTTTGGATCAAAATCAAATGTAAACTGAAAACATCAGATCTGTGAGGAGCGATGATGATGATGAGGAGGCTGTAACCTTCCTCACATCAACACATGAAACTAACAGAAACGTCATATTTCCATCATGTTTTCCATCGTTTCAGCTTCGACTGTCGCTCTCGTTGTTTCTTCTTCTTCTGTGACGGTTTAACGGCAGCGACTGGAGAATTAGCGCCACCTGCTGTTTATCTGCTGATATTCACCCAGCAGCAGCAGGATGGAAACATTTTATTCTGAAAAACTCAACATTTACAAATAACACTTTATTGTGAAACTTCTGGTTTATGTGGTACAAAAAAATAATACTGGTGTAGAAATCCATCTACACTGATTAATAGTTAATGGGAATGGACTGGTTTAACTGGTCATTTGGCAGTTGACATCATGGATTCCTTTGGTTCAATAATCAATTTTAATAATCTAATAATCCATATTTAAATAATGCTGCCTGCAAGTCAAAGGTCAGGGCTTCACCTGCTCTGATGCTTCGTTTGTGACGTCTGCAGATTAATAGTGAATCTAAAGTACAGGATGTTGACCCGTGTGTGTGTGTGTGTGTGTGTGTGTGTGTGTGTGTGTGTGTGTTTTCCCTCCAGATGGTGGTGGTTTCGGATGACGTGCATGAATACGCCGTGGCGTTGAAGGACACGGAGGAGAAGATCGCACGCTGCCCCGCCAGAGTGAGTTCACTTCTAAACTCGTTCACTCAGAGTTTCCTGCTTCAGCTGCACTCGAGCCTCCGTCCTGAGGAGCGTTAAGTGTTTGTCAACAATATTAAACCTTAAATAACTCTCAGACACTTCAGATTAAAAGTCTAATGATTCAGAAACTCACGTTCTGCTCTCTAAAGACTAATTAAACACTAATTAACACCTTTCAATCAATCAACCATATCACTGACATTATATATAAAAACAAGCTGTTTTAACAGAAATCATGCTTTTATTATGACATCATGTTTGTTTATGGAGTGAAGTGTTAATTTAATTGAGTATGATGTCACTGTATTTGACTTTTATAATGAGATAACATATTTATATTTATCCAACAGGAGAGTAACGATAAATCACTTCACAACAGGAAATGTAGTAATTAACTTCCTGCAGCAACAACAACAACAACATGAAGATGACATAGAGGAAGAACTCGCAGTAACACTGTGTACAAATACTGCTATTATTACTACTAAATATTAACATCAGATATACTTCAAGTACCAGAAGTAAAAGTACTCATTATGCACAATCGCCCTACTCACTATTATGAGCTTGATGTAGTTAAAGTATTGCAGTAAAAGTACATAAGTATTATGAGCTTGATGTAGTTAAAGTATTGCAGTAAAAGTACATAAGTATTATGAGCTTGATGTAGTTAAAGTATTGCAGTAAAAGTACATAAGTATTGTGAGCTTGATGTAGTTAAAGTATTGCAGTAAAAGTACATAAGTATTATGAGCTTGATGTAGTTAAAGTATTGCAGTAAAAGTACATAAGTATTATGAGCTTGATGTAGTTAAAGTATTGCAGTAAAAGTACATAAGTATTATGAGCTTGATGTAGTTAAAGTATTGCAGTAAAAGTACATAAGTATTATGAGCTTGATGTAGTTAAAGTATTGCAGTAAAAGTACATAAGTATTGTGAGCTTGATGTAGTTAAAGTATTGCAGTAAAAGTACATAAG